>NC_058406.1:60193809-60238984 GCF_002201575.2 Neomonachus schauinslandi
GGCTTGAAAAAAATATGGAAGTTATTAGAGAAACCCTTTCTGGAGAAATAAAAGAACTAAAATCCAACCAAGTAGAAATCAAAAAGGCTATTAATGAGGTGCAATCAAAAATGGGGGCGCTAACTGCTAGAATAAATGAGGCAGAAGAGAGAATCAGTAATATAGAAGATGAAATGATGGAAAATAAAGAAGCTGAGAAAAAGAGAGATAAACAACTACTGGATCACGAGGGCAGAGTTCGAGAGATAAGCTATACCATAAGACGAAACAACATTAGAATAATTGGGATCCCAGAAGAAGAAGAAAGAGAGAGAGGGGCAGAAGGTATAATGGAGCAAATTATAGCAGAGAACTTCCCTAATTTGGGGAAGGAAACAGGCATGAAAATCCAGGAAGCACAGAGAACCCCTCTCAAAATCAATAAAAATAGGTCAACACCCCGACATCTAATAGTAAAACTTACGAGTCTCATAGACAAAGAGAAAATCCTGAAAGCAGCTCGGGAGAAGAGATATGTAACCTACAAGGGTAGAAACATTAGATTGGCAACAGACCTATCCACAGAGACCTGGCAGGCCAGAAAGGACTGGCAGGATATATTCAGAGCACTAAATGAGAAAAATATGCAGCCAAGAATACTCTATCCAGCTAGGCTGTCATTGAAAATTGAAGGAGAGATAAAAAGCTTCCAGGACAAACAAAAACTAAAGGAATTTGCAAACACAAAACCAGCCCTACAGGAAATCTTGAAAGGGGTCCTCTAAGCAAAGAGAGAGCCTAAAAGCAACATAGACCAGAAAGGAACACAGACAATATACGGTAACAGTCACCTTACAGGCAATACAATGGCACTAAATTCCTATCTTTCAATAGTTACCCTGAATGTAAATGGGCTAAATGCCCCAATCAAAAGACACAGGCTATCAGACTGGATTAAAAAACAAGACCCATCGATATGCTGTCTGCAAGAGACTCATTTTCGACCCAAAGACAGCCCCAGATTGAAAGTGAGGGGGGTGGAAAACCATTTACCATGCTAACGGACACCAAAAGAAAGCTGGGGTGGCAATCCTTATATCAGACAAATTAGATTTTAAACCAAAGACTGTAATAAGAGATGAGGAAGGACACTATATCATACTTAAAGGATCTATCCAACAAGAAGATCTAACAATTGTAAATATCTATGCCCCTAACATGGGAGCAGCCAATTATATAAGGCAATTAATAACAAAAGCAAAGAAACACATTGACAACAATACAATAATAGTGGGGGACTTTAACACCCCCCTCACTGAAATGGACAGATCGTCTAAGCAAAAGATCAACAAGGAAATAAAGACTTTAAATGGCACACTGGACCAAACGGACTTTACAGACATATTCAGAACATTCCACCCCAAAGCAACGGAATACCCATTCTTCTCTAGTGCCCATGGAACATTCTCCAGAATAGATCACATCCTAGGTCATAAATCAGGTCTCAACCGGTACCAAAAGATTGGAATCATTCCCTGCCTATTTTCAGACCACAATGCTTTGAAACTAGAACTCAATCACAAGAGGAAAGTCAGAAAGAACTCAAATACATGGAGGCTAAAGAGCATCCTACTGAAGAATGAATGGGTCAACCAGGAAATTAAAGAAGAATTAAAAAAATACATGGAAACCAATGAAAATGAAAACACAACTATTCAAAATCTTTGGGATGCAGCAAAGGCAGTCCTAAGAGGAAAGTATATAGCAATACAAGCCTTTCTCAAGAAGCAAGAAAGGTCTCAAGTATACAACCTAACCCTACACCTAAAGGAGCTGGAGAAAGAACAGCAAATAAAGCCTAAACCCAGCAGGAGAAGAGAAATAATAAAGATCAGAGCAGAAATCAATGAAATAGAAACTAAAAGAACAGTAGAACAGATCAACGAAACTAGGAGCTGGTTCTTTGAAAGAATTAACAAGATTGATAAACCCCTGGCCAGACTTATCAAAAAGAGAAGAGAAATGACCCACATCAACAAAATCATGAATGAAAGAGGAGAGATCACAACCAACACCAAAGAAATACAAACAATTATAAGAACATATTATGAGCAACTCTATACCAGCAAATTAGATAATCTGGAAGAAATGGATGCATTCCTAGAGATGTATCAACTACCAAAACTGAACCAGGATGAAATAGAAAACCTGAACAGACCTATAACCACTAAGGAAATTGAAGCAGTCATCAAAAATCTCCCAAAAAACAAAAGCCCAGGGCCAGATGGCTTCCCAGGGGAATTCTACCAAACATTTAAAGAAGAATTAACACCTATTCTTCTGAAACTGTTCCAAAAAATAGAAATGGAAGGAAAACTTCCAAACTCATTTTATGAGGCCAGCATTACCTTGATCCCAAAACCAGACAAAGACCCCATCAAAAAGGAGAATTACAGACCAATATCTTTGATGAACATGGATGCAAAAATTCTCACCAAAATACTAGCCAATAGGATCCAACAGTACATTAAAAGGATTATTCACCATGACCAAGTGGGATTTATCCCTGGGCTGCAAGGTTGGTTCAACATCCGCAAATCAATCAATGTGATACAATACATTAACAAAAGAAAGAACAAGAACCATATGATCCTCTCAATAGATGCAGAAAAAGCATTTGACAAAGTACAGCATCCTTTCTTGATCAAAACTCTTCAGAGTATAGGGATAGAGGGTACATACCTCAATATCATAAAAGCCATCTATGAAAAACCTGCAGCGAATATCATTCTCAATGGGGAAAAATTGAGAGCTTTCCCCCTAAGGTCAGGAACGCGGCAGGGATGTCCACTGTCACCACTGCTATTCAATATAGTATTGGAAGTCCTAGCCACAGCAATCAGACAACAAAAAGAAATCAAAGGCATCCAAATTGGCAAGGAAGAAGTCAAACTCTCACTCTTTGCAGATGATATGATACTTTATGTGGAAAACCCAAAAGACTCCACCCCAAAACTGCTAGAACTCATACAGGAATTCAGTCAAGTGGCAGGATATAAAATCAATGCACAGAAGTCAGTGGCATTCCTATACACCAACAACAAGACAGAAGAAAGAGAAATTAAGGAGTCGATCCCATTTACAATTGCACCCAAAACCATAAGATACCTAGGAATAAATCTAACCAAAGAGACAAAGGATCTGTACTCAGAAAACTATAAAATACTCATGAAAGAAATTGAGGAAGACACAAAGAAATGGAAAAACGTTCCATGCTCATGGATTGGAAGAACAAATATTGTGAAGATGTCAATGCTACCTAGAGCAATCTACACATTCAATGCAATCCCCATCAAAATACCATCCACTTTTTTCAAAGAAATGGAACAAATAATCCTAAAATTTGTATGGAACCAGAAAAGACCCCGCATAGCCAGAGGAATGTTGAAAAAGAAAAGCAAAGCCGGCGGCATCACAATTCCGGACTTCCAGCTCTATTACAAAGCTGTCATCATTAAGACAGCATGGTACTGGCACAAAAACAGGCACACAGATCAATGGAACAGAATAGAGAGTCCAGAAATGGACCCTCAACGCTATGGTCAACTCATCTTTGACAAAGCAGGAAAGAATGTCCAGTGGAACAAAGACAGTCTCTTCAACAAATGGTGTTGGGAAAATTGGATAGCCACATGCAGAAGAATGAAAGTGGACCATTTCCTTACACCACACACAAAAATAGACTCCAAATGGTTGAAAGACCTCAATGTGAGACAGGAGTCCATCAAAATCCTAAAGGAGAACACAGGCAGCAACCTCTTTGACCTCAGCCGAAGCAACTTCTTCCTAGAAACATCGCCAAAGGCAAGGGAGGCAAGGGCAAAAATGAACTATTGGGACTTCATCAAGATAAAAAGCTTTTGCAAAGCAAAGGAAACAGTCAACAAAACCAAAAGACAACCGACAGAATGGGAGAAGATATTTGCAAATGACATATCAGATAAAGGGCTAGTATCCAAAATCTATAAAGAACTCATCAAACTCAACACCCAAAGAACAAAGAATCCAATCAAGAAATGGGCAGAAGACATGAACAGACATTTTTCCAAAGAAGACATCCAAATGGCCAACAGACACATGAAAAAGTGCTCAATATCGCTCGGCATCAGGGAAATCCAAATCAAAACCTCAATGAGATACCACCTCACACCAGTCAGAATGGCTAAAATTAACAAGTCAGGAAATGACAGATGTTGGCGGGGATGCGGAGAAAGGGGAACCCTCCTACACTGTTGGTGGGAATGCAAGCTGGTGCAGCCACTCTGGAAAACCGTATGGAGGTTCCTCAAAAAGTTGAAAATAGAGCTACCATATGATCCAGCAATTGCACTACTGGGTATTTACCCCAAAGATACAAAAGTAGGGATCCGAAGGGGTACGTGCACCCCGATGTTTATAGCAGCAATGTCCACAATAGCCAAACTGTGGAAAGAGCCAAGATGTCCATCAACAGATGAATGGATAAAGAAGATGTGGTATATATATACAATGGAATATTATGCAGCCATCAAAAGGAATGAGATCTTGCCATTTGCAACGACGTGGATGGAACTGGAGGGTATTATGTTGAGTGAAATAAGTCAAACAGAGAAAGACATGTATCATATGATCTCACTGATATGAGGAATTCTTAATTGCAGGAAACAAACTGAGGGTTGCTGGAGTGGGGGGTGGGGTGGGAGGGATGGGGTGACTGGGTGATAGACACTGGGGAGGGTATGTGCTCTGGTAAGCGCTGTGAATTGTGCAAGACTGTTGAATCTCAGATCTGTACCTCTGAAACAAATAATGCAATATATGTTAAGAAAAAAAAAAAGAAGAAGAAGAAGGTAGCGGGAGGGGAAGAATGAAGCGGGGGAAATCGGAGGGGTAGACGAACCATGAGAGACGATGGACTCTGAAAAACAAACTGAGGGTTCTAGAGGGGAGGGGGGTGGGAGGATGGGTTAGCCTGGTGGTGGGTATTGAGGAGGGCACATTCTGCATGGAGCACTGGGTGTTATGCACAAACAATGAATCATGGAACACTTCATCTAAAACTAATGATGTAATGTATGGGGATTAACATAAGAATAAAAAAAAATTAAAACCCAAAAAAAAAAAGAAAGAGAAGTCAAGACAACAATCCCATTTATAATCACATCAGAAAAAATAAAACACCTAGGCATAAGTTTAATCAAGAAGGGGAAAGACCAGCACACTAAAAGTATAAGATACTTTTGAAAGAAACTGTAAAGGACTCAAAGAAATGGAAATATATTCTGTGCTCATGGAGTAGAAGAATTAATATTATTAAAATGTCCATACTCCCCAAAACAATCTACACATTCAATGCAACCCCTATCAAAATATCAATGACAGAACTAGAAGAAACAATTCTAAAATTTGGGTGAAACTACAAAAGACCCTAAATATCCAAAGCAATCTTGAGAGAGACCAAAGCTGGAGGCATCATGATCCCTGATTTCAAACTACATTATAGAGTGATCAAAGATTATGGTATTGGCATTAAATAGACACATACGTTGATGGAACAGAATAGAGATCCCAGAAATAATCTCAGCATATATGATCAGTTACTTTATGACAAAGTAGCCAAGAATATACAATGGGAAAAAAAACAGTATCTTCAATAAATGCTAGGAAAACTGAACAGCAACATGGAAAAGAAAGAAACTGGACAACTATTTCATACCATACATAAAAATTAACTCAAAATGGAATAAAGACTTGAATATAAGACCTGAAACCATAAAATTCCTAGAAGAAAACAAGTGGCAAGCTCCTTGACATAGGTCTTGGCTTATAATATACTAATGGTGGTGCCAAATTCATTTATAACTCTGGTTTAAAAGTTAAAAAGACAAACATAGTAAAAGTAACCATAACTGCAAAATTATTATTAGTTGCACAACATAAAAATACATAAATTTTAACATCAATAATCTAAATGTGAGGGAGAGGAAAAGTAAAAGTATAAAGCTTAGGAATTCTATTGAGGTTGTTATTAGTTAAAACAAGATGTTATAATTTTAAGATATCTTATATACACCTCATGGTAACCACAAGGGAAATATCTGTAGTAACTATAGTAGAGAACATGATAAAGAAATCAGATCATACTAACATGAAAAGACATCAAAATCCAAAAAAGACAGAGTAGGAAACAAGGAAAAATGGATCTGTAAAACAACCAGAAAACAAGAAAGTGGCAGTAGTAAGTCCTTATCAATAATTAATTTAACATAACTGGATTAAATCTTGCAATCAAAAGATATAAAATGGCTAAAAACAAGATCCAACAATATGCTGCCTACAAGAGACTCACTTTAGCCTTAAAGACATAGATAGCCTGAGAGTAAAGAGATATGGGGTGGCTGGTGATAGACATTGGGGAGGGTATGTGCTATGGTGAGCACGGTGAATGGTGTAAGACTGATGAATCACAGACCTGTACTTCTGAAACAAATAATACATTATATGTTAAAAAAAAAAAAAAAAAGAAGAAGAAGAAGAAGATAGTAGGAAGGGAAAAAAGAAGGGGGGGAATCGGAGGGGGAGACGATCCATGAGAGACTATGGACTCTGAGAAACAAAATGAGGGTTCTAGAGGGGAAGGGGTGGGGGGATGGGTTAGCCTGGTGATGGGTATCAAAGAGGGCACATATTGAATGGAGCACTGGGTGTTTTTCGCAAACAGTGAATCATGGAACACTACATCAAAAACTAATGATGTAATGTATGGTGATTAACAGAACAAAATAAAATTAAAAATCAAAAAATTTAAAAAAAGATATTTCAGGCAAATGGTAACAACAACAAAATAGGATAACTATACCTATATCAGACAAAATAGTCTTTAAGCTAAAAATGGTATAAAGAAACAAAGAAGGTCATTATATAATGATAAAGGAATCAATATATCAAAAAGTTATATCAATTTTAAATACCACCCCAAATTGGAGCACCTAAATACATGAAGCAAAAACTAACAGAGTTAAAAGAAGAGATAAACAGCAGTACAATAATAGTTGGGGACTTTAATACCCCATTCTCAACAATGGATAGATCAATTCAAATAGAGAATCAGTAAGGAAACAGTGGATTTGAACAACACTGGAGACTAAATGGACTTAACAAATACAGAATATCCTACTTGACAACAGTAGAATACACATTCTTATCTTATGCACATAAAACATTTTCAGGATAGATCATATGTTAGGCCACAGAACAAGTCTTAGTAAGTTCAAGAAGATTGACATCATACCAAGTAACTACTTTCACCACAATGGTGTAACTAGAGAGCAGTAACAAAAGGACAAGTGAAAAATTTATAAATATATGGAAATTAAACAACACTCTCCCAACCAATCAACGGTTTGAAGAAAAATTTAAAGGGAAATTTTTAAAAAGTATCTTAAGATAAATCAAAATGGAAAAACAACATACCAAAACTTATGGGATGCAGCAAAAGCAATACTAAGAGGGTAGTACATAGTAATGAATGTCTCTATTAAGAAGCAAGAAAGGTCTCTAATAAATTACCTAACTCTACATCTTAAGGAACTACAAAAAGAAGAGCAAACTGAGCACAGAGTTAGCAGAAGGGTAAAAATAATAAAGATTAGAACAGAAATAAAAGAAATAGAGAACAGGAAAACAGTAGAAAAGATAACCAAAATAAGAGTTGGTTATTTGAAAAGATAAATAAAATTGACAAATCTTTAGCTAGAAAAAACAAGGAAAAAAGAGAATACCCACATCAACAAAATTATAAATGTAAAAAAGGACATTATAACTGATACCACAGAAACACTGAAAGGATCATAAGAGACTACATGAATAACTATTTGCCAACTAAGTGGATAACCTGGAAGAAATGGAGAAATTCTTAGAAATCTACAAACTACCAAGACTGACTCAGGAAGATATAGAAAGTCTGAATAGACAAATCATTAATAACAAGATATAATCAGTAATCAAAAATCTCCCAAAGAAAGAAAGACCACAACCAGATGTCTTCCCTGGTGAATTTTATCAAACATTTAAAGAAGAATCAACACCAATTCTTCTCAAATCAGATACTAACTTGAATCCATAGAAAAAAAGGAAGAGGACTAGAAATGTGATAAATAGCACTGTTACTGTAACAGATTCGATGAATATATACTTGCTGTTCTTTCTTCACTTAGCTCCTTTGAATTACAACACATTTTATAAATTGATAATTATAATAATGTACCATTGGGTTTGTAACATACATACATATATAATAGCATGAAAAAGAGGAAAGGAAATATACATACATAGAAATAACATTTTAGGGGTGCCTGGGTGGCTCAGTCATTAAACATCTGACTTTGGCTCAGGTCATGATCCCAGGACCCTGGGATAGAGCCCTGCATCGGGATCCTTGCTCAGTGGGAAGCCTGCTCCTCCCTTTCCCACCCACCCTGCTTGTGTTCCCTCTCTCGCTGTGTCTCTCTCTGTCAAATAAATAAATAAAATCTTTAAAAAATACAATAACATTTTATATCTCACTAGACAAGTCTGTATATATCTGAATTAATAAGGTATATATTTTAAGCCCTGGAGAGGGGAAAAACAATAACTAAATATATACAATTAAAACATCATTAAAGGAATGGAAAAAACGTAAATGTATACAATTAAAACATTAAAGGAATGTAAATGTTACCCTATAAAATATTCACTTAGTGCAAAAAAGTAGTAATGGAGGGGGAGAAGAACAAAAAGATATGAGACCTATCTGTGAACATTGTTAATATTTAGGTTTATTTCAAATCATCTTATGTTCTTGATATTTTTTTGTTCTTGATATTTTAAATTATTAAATATACATGCCTATTTTACATATAATTTTAATTTTTAATATATTTTCTTTTTTAAAACTACTCATGGCATAGCACAATATGACTAGCAAGAGAAGCTGTAGCTCCCAGCTTCTCCCAGGCGAAGGAGAGAGTTGGTTCACATGTCCAGGGCTCTCAACTTTTCAGATGGGACT
This sequence comes from Neomonachus schauinslandi, assembly GCF_002201575.2. Lineage (NCBI taxonomy): Eukaryota > Metazoa > Chordata > Mammalia > Carnivora > Phocidae > Neomonachus > Neomonachus schauinslandi. Next base: position 60,202,880 of record NC_058406.1, read on the forward strand.
CTCCAAAGGACTTGCTTCTGTCTAGGAGTCTAGCCACCTGGAGGAGAATGGAGGCAGTGGCTTGGGCTTGTAAATGCCTTAATTTCATCTCCCTGGCTCAACTGTGGGAAACCACAGTTGCCTACAATGCCACAACTTTTCTTGGGGCTGCCCAAAGAACTGGCTTCTGACTTGCCTATATTCAAGTGCTGACAAAACCTGGCATCACCTTGCTGCTGCCTGGGGACTAAAAGCAGACAAATATTTGGGCTGGCAGTCACCATATATCCTATCCCAGTTCTGCACAAAGCAAGTAAACAAAATTTCTAGCTCTCAGCTTCTCCCTGGAGAGGGAAAGGGTTGGACATCTAATGACACTTTTCTGAGGTTATCTGAGGAACTGGTTTCAGCTGCACTTGTCCCAGTACACTAATGGGACCTGGCATACCCTACACACCTAGGGGAATACAGAGAACACAGAAAGCAGGCTGAATTATCATGAAGGTTTGAGAGGCCACCAGAAACACTGCCAGGCTGATCGATGGGGGTATTCTTCTCAATGAGGCTACTCTATAATAACTGGGAGATGTGCCTGCTTCATCAGAAGTGCAGAAAGCAACACAGAGTCAAGGAAAATGAAGAATCAGGTAAAGATGCTTCAAACAAAGGAACAAGATAAATCTCCAGAAACTGACTGTAATGAAGAGTTATATAAATTACCTGATGCAGAATTCAAGATAAATGTCATAAAGATGTTCACTGAGGGCAAAAGAACAATGCAGGAGCAGTATGAGAATTTTAACACAGAGATAAGAAGAAAAAGGAACAAGAGAACCAAACAAAAATCATGGAGCTCAAGAACACAAACACTGAACTGAAAAAAATTCACTAGAGTTCAAAAATAGACTACATCCAGCAGAAGACAAGATCAGAAAGCTCAAAGACAACTCATTTAAAGTAATTTAGTAAGAGGAACAGAAACAAAAACAAAGAAAAAGAGTGAAGAAAGCTTCAGGAACTTATGGAGTACCAAGAAACAGACTAAAATATGCATTATAGAGGTCCCAGAAGAAGAAGAGAGAGAAAACAGACCAGAAAGTGTGTTCAAAGAAATAATGGCTGAAAATTTCCTAAATCTAGGGAAGAAAATGGATATCTGGAGCCAAGAAGCCTAATTAGAATCAAAGAAGTAAAACTGTTCCTTTTCTCAGATGGTATGATCTTAGATATAAAACATCTTAAAGACTTTTTTAAAAAGTAATAAACACATTCAGTAAAGTTGCAGGATACAAAATCAACATACAAAAATCAATGTTTCTATAAACTAATGACAAACTATCTGAAAATGAAATTAGAAACACAATCCCATTTACAATTGCAGCAAAAAGAGTAAAATCCAGAAATAAGCTTAATGGAGGAGGTGAAATACTTGTATACCAAAAACTTAAAACATTGATGAATGACAAATACCATATGATTTCACTCATACGTGGAATTTAAGAAACAAAACAAGCAAAGGGAGACCAAAAGAGAGAGGCAAATCAAGAAACAGACTCTTTAAGTATAGAGAACAACTTGATGGTTACCAGAGGGGAGGTGGGTGGGGATAGGTTAAATAGGTGATGAGCACTGGCTATTGTATGGAAGTGTTGAATCCACTATGTTACACACCTGAAACTAATATTACACTGTATGTTAACTAACTAGAATTTAAATAAAACTTAAAAAATAAAATCATAAGTAAAAAAAAAGAAACATTGATGAAAGAAATTAAAGAGGGCACAAACAAATGGAAAGCTAATTTGTGTTTATGGGCTGGAAGATTAATATTAAAATGCCCATACTATCCAAAGTGATCTATAGATTCAATATAGTCCTTATCAATATACCAATGGATTTTTTACAGAAATACAAAAAAATGTATACTGGAACCATAAAAGCCCACAAATAGCCACATCAGTCTTGAAGAATAACAAAACTGGAGGCATCACACTTTCTGATTTTAAAATACACTATAAAGCTACAGCAATCAGAACAGTATAGTACTTGAATCTGACAAAAAACAACAATGGAACAGTATAGAGAGGCTAGAAGTAAATCCACACATACATAGCCAACTGATCTTTTACAAGAATACACAATGGGAAAAGCACACTTTCTTCAAAAAATGGTGCTGGGAAAACTGAATATCCACATGTGAAAGAATGAAATTGGAACCTGTGTCACACAATACACAAAAAAATCAACTCAAAACATTTTAAAGATTTCAATGTGAGGCCTGAAACTGTAAAATTCCTAGAAGAAAATATAGGAAAAAGTTTCATTAGTCTTGGCAATGATTTCATGTATATGAGAAAAAAAGCACAGGAAACAAAAATAGACAAGTGGGGCTACCTTAAATTAAAAAGCTTCAGCACAACAAAGGAACAGCCAAATGAGTGAAGAGGCAACCCACTGAGTGGGGATAAATGTTTGTGAAACATCTATCTGATAAGGAGTTAATTTCAAAAATATATGAGGAACTCCAATAACTCAATATTAAAAAACAAAGAGCAGAACAACAACAACAAAAAAACCCTAATAACCATATATTAAAAATGGGCTAAGGACTTGAACAGAGATTTCTCCAAAGAACACATACAAATGGCCAATAGATATGTGAAAAATATCTCAACATCTCTAAGGATCAAATCAAAACCACAATGAGATTGCTATTATAAAAAAAAAAAAAAGACAAGCGTTGATAAGGATGTGGAGTAACTGAAATCCTGCACACCACTGATGGGAATAAAAAATAGTACAGCCACTATAGAAAACAGCATGGAAGTTTCTCAAAAAATGAAAAATAGACCTACCATATGACCCAGCAATCTCACTTCTGGGTATTTATAAAAAAGAACTGAAATCACGATCTCAAAAGGAACGTGAGATAGTATCACTCCCATATTCATTGTGGCATTACTCAAATTAGCCAAAGTCTGGAAACAAATGTCTACGGACAGATGACTGGGTAAATAAAATGTGGTATGTTCCCACAAAAGAATATCAATCAGCCTTTAAAAAAAGCAAATTCTCACGGGGCGCCTGGGTGGCTCAGTCGTTAAGCGTCTGCCTTCGGCTCAGGTCATGATCCCAGGGTCCTGGGATCGAGCCCTACATCGGGCTCCCCGCTCAGCGGGAAGCCTGCTTCTCCCTCTCCCACTCCCCCTGCTTGTGTTCCCTCTCTCGCTGTGTCTCTCTCTGTCAAATAAATAAATAAAATCTTTAAAAAAAAAAAAGCAAATTCTGCTGCATCCAACAACAGGGATGAGTCTTGACATTGTAAGTGAATATACCATTCACTGAAAGACAAATACTGTAAGATTTCACTTATATGATTCATTCTGCCCTTTTATAACTGGAAAAGTGGGATCATATACTAAAGCATATACTAAGGGCTTGAAAAAAGTATACTAATATACTAATGGCTTGAAATTTGAAGACTAGAAAGAAAGCTTATTAATATAAAGGTCCATAAATAGTTTCTAAGATGAAGACATATATTCACAAGATCAAATGCTCCTCCCCACTGAACAAAGGGCCAGGTAGTAACTTCAGCCATTTTAGAAAAAAACTTAGATTTCTCTGTGGATTAAATAACAACATAAATTGTTGAATTAATTATTAATTTGCAATTCAACATATAAGCATTATTAATAAAATTATAGAATGATTATTTAAAAGTTAAGTTTTATTTATCAAAGTTTGCTATTAATTACCTGGGTTCAATAGAAAAATATTAGGAAGTAAGCATCAAAATTCAAAGGAATTGTTGATCACAATAATTTTTCAATGAGAAAGAACATACATACTTTTAGAATGCTTTCAAAATATCTACAAAATGTTATCTTGAAAGGGCTTTAAATTTACATATTAATGAAAAATTTTAAGCAACTATGTAATATTAAAGTTTTATATTAAGATGTAATGTGTGATTAAATAGTTATAAAATACACAAGCATGAAGATAAAATCTCATAATTCAAATAGTTACTCATTTAACAGAGTACAGTTGTTCTGTTATGTTCTTGGTCTTTAGCTCTATTTGTTACCAAAAGAAAATGACTAATTATAATGGAGTTCCACCTGTCAGTTTTTTCCATAGTAAAACAAAGAAGGGCATATCAAATTGTTAAAAAATAATTGTTATAATCAGTTAAAACAAATTTTTAATATGATATGCAATAGAGAAATAATTATGGTTTTGTTCAGAAAGATAACCAATTTCACTATCACCAATTAGAAAATAAACCATCCTTTTCCCATCAAATTAAAATTTATTTTTATCATACTTAAAGATCTTCTATATACACAGATCATTTTAGGACACTTAATTCTGTTCATCTAATTTCTCTATCCATATGCCAATATGAACAAATATTGATTATAATAGCTTGATAGTAATTTTTTTCCTCAGTAACTTTAAAAGCATATTTTCCAGTGTATCTACAAAACCGGGCTTCTAATTAAAATAACTTTAAGTTAAAAATATGAACTTGAAAAGGAGGTCATTTGTATTATAGTAAATTCCTACAACAAAACATGGTAATTATTAATAATTAATATTTACTTCTATATATGAATATTTTATATCCAGTTGTCTATATATAATAATAAATAAATAATAAAATGGTTGCTGAATTTCATTAAATTACTTTTTGGGAATTTATTGATATGGTTCCATTTTTTTCTTTTAATTGTGTTGATAAACTGCCTACTTATGATCCCCTCATTCCTGAAATAAACCCTATTTGGTCATGATTTTCTAAACTTCTTACATATTTTTGGATGTTATGATTCATTAATGTTAAATTTTTGTATCTATACATATAGTCCTGATACTGGGTGATAATTTTCATTTTCATTATTCTATCATGTTAGAAAGAAAACTACACAAACCTTATAAAATGAACTGGTATTTTAAAATATTTTCTTTTGATAAAGAATAAATATTGTAATATTATTTGTTAAGGAGTAAACAGAATTCAGTGATAAAACCATCTACTCATAGTGTCTTTTAAAAATGGTATTTCTTTATTCTATTGTTTGTTTATTGGTCTACAGAGATATTATATTCTTCTTGGGTCAATTTTGATAGTTTGTATTTGCTTAGGTATCACTCTGTTCTGGTATATAAGTGCCATCCAACCTTTTTCATTCCATGGCACACAAAGGAAATGTATTGTTTATTAGTGAAAACAAAGCAACCTGTGGCTGTAAGTGACCTGCCAAAAGGTGCAGGGGATTATTGCTACTCCAGGCTTGCTGTGATTGCTCAACTATAACTCCTTCTGGGAATATCAATATGTCACAATAAACCAGGTGAGAAGTTATTCTAGATTTTAAGATTTCAGGGTTTCATATATTAGACATTTATATACTTTTAATTTTATCTGTAACTATGGAGATGCCACCTTTATTTCTAGATAAACAAAGACTGAGAGAATTTCTTCCTAGCAGATCTGCTTTACAAGATATTTCAAAGGAAATTTTTCAGGTAAAAAACTGACAGCAGACAATAACTCAAATTTACATGAAGAAATAAAAAGCAAGGGTAATTCCAATTTCACAAGTAATTGTAAAAGTAAAAATGCATTTTTTCTCTTTTCTTCTTAAAGATGTTTGTGTATACACATAATACATAATACAATATATAAAAATAATATGTACATATATATAAACATATAAAATGAAAAGCACAAAGAAGAGGAAAGAACATGGGAGCTTTATTAAAAAATGAAGGAAGGGAAATCGGAGGGAGAGATGAACCATGAGAGACTATGGACTCTGAGAAACAAACAGGGTTTTAGAGGGGAGGGGGGAGGGAGGATTGGTTAGCCCGGTGATGGGTATTAAGGAGGGCACATACTGCATGGAGCACTGGGTGTTATACGAAAACAATGGATCATGGATCATCACATCAAAAACTAATGATGTACTGTATGGTGACTAACATAACATAATAAAACTGAAAAATAAATAAAGCATGGAAGCTTCCACCTTAAGAAACATGGTGAAGAAAAGAGTGAAGTAAACCCATAGCAGGCAGAATGAAAGGAAATAAAGATTAGAGAGGAAAATCAGTGAAATAGAAAATCAGAAAAATACAGAAATCAATTAAACTAATACTTGACTCCTTGCAAATATCAGGAAAAAAGAGGCAAACCTTTCGCTAGGCTAAGAAAAAAAGAGAAGTCATAAATTACTAAAATAAAAAATAAAAGGGACTATATTACTAATGACCTTACAGAAATTAAAAGTATCATAAAAGAATGAATACTAGGAATGGCATTACATCAAAAATTAGACAATTTAGATGAAATGGAAAGATTCCCCCAAAGACACAAATTACCGAAACTAACTTAAAAAAAATTGAAAACCTAAACAGACTTCTAACAAGCAAAAAAAAAAAAAAAAAAAACAAAACAAAAAACAAACTAAATTAGTAATTTAAAATATTCCCATGAAGGAAAGCCCAGGCCAAGATGTCTTCATGAGTGGATTCTACCAAACATTTAAAGAAGAAATAAAATCCTTCACAAACTCTTCCCAAAAAATAGAGGAGGAAACACTTCCCCCTATATTTTATGATTCTTTTTTAAATATTTTATTTATTTATTTGATATAGAGAGAGAGATCACAAGTAGGCAGCCAGGCAGGCAGAGGGAGAGGGAGAAGCAGCCTTCCCGCTGAGCAGGGAGCACGATGTGGGGCTCAATCCCAGGATCCTGAGATCATGACCTGAGCTGAAGGCAGATGCTTAACCAACTGAGCCACCCAGGCACGCCTATATTTTATGATTCTAAAAAGTTTTGCCAGCATGCCAGATGGCAGCTTTTTTTTTCTTTTTAACGGAATGTAAAATACTTTGTAATATGGAGGTTTCCATGGTAAAGGCATTTCCTTTAACAGAATTATCCTAAAAGAAGGAAGATTACTTTTTAAAATTATAAGATCTAGCTCCCTTGCCAACCAAGTTTATCAGAATGATAGTGATTTTAATAAAAAATAGTAAACTGTGGAATCACAGGAATCTTAATAATTCTAAGAACTAACATTTGTAGAGTGCTGACTGCACCAATTACTGCTGAGCATTTAACAGATATGTCTCAGTCCATCCCCACAAATGCCCCTACTTTGTGAGCCTCAAAGAAGAGCTAACTCACTCAAGGGCCAAGGGGTGGGCATGGGCATCCAGGTCTCCATACTCCTGGGTCAGAGTGCTTTTCATCCCACTGAGAGGTTTATCAGGACATCAGTAAGCATCTTCCCAGAGGAGTTATGGCACTCTAGGGGGAAGCATATCCGCAGTTTCAAGAATAAAGAATTGCACAGACATCTGAAAAGAATAGCTAATTTGATATATATTAGAAATGACAAAAAATCCTCAGGATTTTTGGTTATGTGGTTGACATTATTTCTTATTTTGAGGATTAATGAGTTCTAGCTATCTTCTCGCTTACCAGTCACAATTTTTGTTTTTACTTTGATTATTCTAGTCCTATTCTAAAGAGGCATGCTGGAAAGATTCTTCTTAGTCATTATTTTTCTTAATTATAAGTGCAAAATTTCCTTATCCTTCTTCATTCTTTCTCTTCTCTTCACCAACATTCAGCAGAAGCTAAGGCTGAAGTGGAAAAACACTTTAGTTCATTTTTATACTGCAACAGCATGAAACAGTTGGAAAAAGAAACTTTTAGAGTATTGTTTTCCAGTTCTCATCCTGGATCCTTATAACTTTATGCTAAAAGTACTAAATTAAATTTATTGTTTCCATTCTCCTCTTGTGTGGTTTCTAAAGAGAAGTCAGATCTAAATCTTATATTTGCTCCTCTATAGTAAGGTGTCTATATCCTCCGGCCTTTCTATGGGTTTTTTCTTTGTCTTGATTTTTCTGTAGTTTGAATACGATATGCTTAGGTGTAGGTTTTTTGGCATTTATCCTGCTTGGTATTCTGATCTTCCTGGATCTATGGTTTGGTGTCTGACATTACTTGGGAGAAATTATCCATTCTTCTTGTTTCAAGTATTTCTTCTGTTCCTGCCTTTCTTCTCCTTCTGGGATTCTCACTACATGTATGTTATACCTTTCTAGTTGTCCCACAGTTCTTGTATATTATATTGTAGTCTTTTTCAGTCTTATTTTGCTTTTCAGTTTTGAGGTTTATATTGAGATATCCTTAATCTCAGAGATTGTTTCCTCAGACATGTTTAGTCTTAAATACATAATACTAAATTATTTTGGCAAAATGTTGGGCACATTTTGTTCTTTGTAAAAATTTGCCTAGTCCACTACTGTTTTTCACTATTAAAGATTAAGCAGCATGCAAACTCAGTAGCAGTTTTATTTAATCCTGGAGAAAGTAAACTGAGAATAATAATCTAAAGGAAGAAGTTAATACTATTGAACTATTGCTTCTCAAGTTCTTATATTATTAAATGAGATAATGAGATCCATATATTCCTCAGGAATTGTTAAAGCTTCAGTTTAAGCACGATCTCCTGAAGGTATTCTTTGACCTTCCACAAACAAAATTAATTACATCTATTCCTAGTCTACCCCAAGGAAATGCTTCATTGTAGTGAGACTTCCTGACTTTTTAAAACAGACTGTCCTCTGAATTAAGTAGTTAAAACCTATAGGTCACAGATATAAAGTTGGCTGTTACAGTAGCTTACATTTAAGCAGCATGTGTTACATGTGTTTTTAATTATATATTTTTAAAGATAATTGTTTCTGGAATGGCCACAAATGCTTGCTCATGGAAGTCAGAACTGTACTTATCTGAATACATAAGAGGAGGCAGATAATGGTGATCCTGCTATGATAGCTTAAGCTATCAGGGCATGCACCAAGGCCATGCTGATGTTTCCTGAATCCTGCTGGTAGATATGCTGTTCCTGCCCCAAGTGTAGGAAAACCCATCCACATGATGTTGGAATGAATCTAGCTACCTGTCTATGCCATTAGTCTGCTACTGAGTTTAATGAGGATAAAAAGAAGACAATAAAACTCACTTGTGTGTAAATGTAGAATCCTACTCATTTTGAAAGAAAACAAATATACAAAATATTTTGTTTCTTGCACTACTTCTGAAAATGGAAAACTAGTTTTTAAAAACACTAAAATAGCAGTCTATTTTCTATCCTGAGCTTCAATGGAATTAAGATATCTTGTAAGGCATTAGTACAATTAAAATTATTCTGCATAAACTCGAAATAAAGAGAATAAGTAATTCAGTCTAATTCTGACAACTTAAGTAGAGCTATTATTCAATTCAGTAAGATGAACATAAGACCAGATGCAATCCATTGATATTAAATTACTAAAATTGTTTACCTAATCATAAAATGTTCTTGATCTTCTAGTAATATTCTAACAAAGATGATTTTAGGTTAGTAGAACCTAATAGTAGAAAAAAGTAGAATAGTAGAAATAGTAGAAATAGTAGAAAAAAGTACATGTGTGTTCCAAGATAGCAATAAACTAAATAAAGTTACTTTTAAAGGTGCAAATTTTAGAATACATTGTCTTGAATATATATTTTGTCTTTACAGATTATAATTAATGATCCCCACCTTATATAAAGCTAGATATTATTTAAGTTGTCTATATTTGGCAAATTCAGTTTACCAAAATTTTTTCAAAAGAATTTTTACCTAAATTTATCATTTACAATAAGATTTACCTTGAAAAACACGTGCACTACTGTTATCTTCTATATACCTAGTTTTTATGTAAATGTAAAAATGTAAAAAACATTCTTCTTGGCTTACAAACCAGCCAGATTTGATTTTGCCTACAGGCTGCAGTTTGCCAAACCCTGATCAGTATTACTTTGTAAAACATACATGTATGTACACACACACACACACACACACACACTCCCATTCTGCCTTAGAGACTTCTGGGGGAGAATGGAAAACAAGTACATATATACATATCTGGATATAGACACTTAAATACATATGCAAACTGGATTGTAAATGAAAGGCATATTATTCCCCAGGATTCTATCAAGTGGTGGCAGAATAATAAAAATATCTTACTTAGCTCTGATCCATAAGATATGGACTTGAATCCTGTATCTCTAAGTAAGCTTTATAATCTCAGGCAAGTTATTTATAGGATTGTTAATAGGATTAAATGTGGTAGATTACATAAAATGTTTGGCACATTATGCCATACCAAAACTTGAATTCATGTCTGCTGACTTTCACTCACTGCCACCTTTGGGTAACATCAAAAAATTCATAGTAGTTAATATTTGGTTATACCCAATTTTATATTATTTTCTAATAACTGAAAAACAACGTAGAAGGTAGTTTTTAATAAGAATTACCTAATGACTAATAAAATTTAAAAAACAAATTTGATTTGATACTTTTAATCTCTAAGCTTTCCATGTTTCTTTTTTTAAAAAAGATTTATTTATTTATTTATTTAGAGAGAGACAGCAAGAGCAAGCATGTGAGGGGTAGAGGGAGAGAATCTTCAAGCAGACTCCCCTGAGCGGGGAACCCAATGTGGGGCTTGATCCCACGACCCATGAGATCATGACCTGAGCCAAAACCAAGAGTCTGAAGCTCAACGGACTAAAACACCCAGGCACCTCTCCATGTTTCTTAAAGTATAAATAAAAAGAAAACAATTTTAAACTCTCTATATAAGACCTTTTCCTTTTTGATATACTCATTTTTTGATCAATCATCAAAAATTCTAAAATAACTGATGATAAATAAAAGTTTTAAAGTATTACTTAAACCCAGATAATTTGATATTTCATAGTAAGTTGCTACAGGGCCATCATAGTAGAAATAATGATTTTATGTCAAAATGTTAGTCATTTCAGAAGAGCTTTCCAATATCCAACATAATGTCCAGAAAATAAAGTAAAAGTATCAAGAATCTTAAAAATTTAATAAAAATGCATACATATTTGATATACAAATAAAATATACATGATACAGATTTAACAAAATAAGCATTCTACTTTCAAGTGAATTAAGGTAACAAAATGCCTTTCTCAAGACAAATTTGCTCAAAATTGGGCAACAGAAATTAACTTCATTTTATTTTTAGTGTTTCAGTAATTTCAACATTGAATAGGTGACAATGGCTATAATCACTAGCTAAAATACTGTACAAGTAGTAAAGTTTATTCTAACTTACAATTTAACTTACAATCCTTACAAATAAAGTAGAGGTGCCTGGGTAATTCAGTCAGTTAAGCGTCTGACTTCAGCTCAGGTCATGATCTCAGGGTCCTGGGATCAAGCCCGGATTTGGGGTGCCTTGCTAAGTGGGGAGTCTGCTTTTCCCTCTCCCTCTGTTCTCACCCCCAGTTTGTGCTCTCTCCCTTAAATAAATAAATAAATATCTTTAAAAAAATAAAGTAAAATAATGAAATTATATATGATAGCTATACTTGAAATATTTTGCTAATTTTATAGCAGTTATAACTGAATTAAGCCCCTGCAGATAATTTGTTTACTATTCAATAATTCAACAAATATACTCCTAATAAACATACGTATCAATTAATAGCTTTTGCCTTCAAGAAACAGAAAACCCCAAGGTTAAGGTAGCTTAAATAAAAATGAGAAGTTATTGGTTCCCAAAACTGAAAGATCCACGGGTAGGATTACAGGCATGGTTTGTTTGGGGCTAAGTCCCATTCCTCAGAGGGTCTCTGGCTCACTCTTTTCCCATATGTCAATTCTCCCCTCAAGCAGGCATCTCCTATGTTGCAAAAATGGGTAAAAAATGAGTATAGCAATAATTCAGAAGAAGGAAAATAGATGATACATGATTACCAAATCAAACCAAACCCTGTACCTCATGCTCACTTGAACCAAACCCAAATTAATCCCCATGACCAGGGAACTGGTATAAACTGGCTAGTGTAAACCTCCCAATCCTTCTGGCAAGAGACATAAATTTTTTCTGACTGGCTCACAACAATCTGGTCCAATCCCTAAATCTGGGTGTTTGCTTTATCCTACACCTCACAACAATAAGGGGTTAAATAGATATTACTGATACAACAAAAATGTCTATTAAAATTTATCTCTTTGGATATCAACATCAATATCACTTTCCGTCTCATACATACATCTGCAAAATTGGCAATTTCTAAGCCGAAGACAGACGCTTAACCATCTGAGCCACCCAGGCGCCCTAAAATTGGCAATTTCTAGGTGAAGCATATGTGGCCCTATGTCAAAAGGAGAGAATCCAAAAATACACCTAAATGTAGGTTTAAGTTCAGGATCTATGGTAATTCCTCGTTCAAGAAACCTGGATAAATATGAATTATCCATCCCCAGCCTACCTATGAATACATAAATGTAGATTAAAAAGCAGAATGACTACAGAGATATACAAAGTGTACACTGGAACACAACACATATCACATCCTGCCAAACAAAAATAGATGGGACTTCCCGCCTGGGCAGTAGAGTGAGTTGTCTGGTCAGTGAACCTATGAGCACTTCATTGGGACTTTCTTGGAGTCATTCCCTTGTATACTATTCCCTCCCTGAGTAGAACAGTTGTAAGGATGTCCCTCTGGAAAATGTTTCTGTAGCAGAAGACTATGTCCTGAGAATATAGAATAGGGCTGAATGAATGAATGTTCCAAAGGGCTTAAGAAAATCATCATTTTTAGAGAAGCTTTAGATTTATCTGGCCACTCAGTTCCTCTAAACACTTAGCAAGCAATCTGTATTTTTACTGGCCACCCCATAAAACAGGCAAACCTTTTTTTTTTTTTTTTAAGATTTTTTATTTATTTATTTGAGAGAGAGAATGAGAGACAGAGAGCACGAGAGGGAAGAGGGCAGAGGGAGAAGCAGACCCCCTGCTGAGCAGGGAGCCCGATGCGGGACTCGATTCCGGGACTCCAGGATCATGACCTGAGCCGAAGGCAGTCGCTTAACCAACTGAGCCACCCAGGCGCCCCAGGCAAACCTTTTAAAAGTAAAAATATTTAAAAAAAATCTTTCTCCCAGCATGAAGACATTATGCTCTGCCCTCCCTACAGGACTCAGCTTAGTGACTTATATCTTCATTTGGGCTCTTACTGGGCTTCCACTAATACTTCTTTATGGTCCTATCACTGAATCGGAGGCTTTCTCTTCTTTGTGACGCTTACGATCCCTTACGTCAGGCAGAGAATACTTAATAGTAGGTATTAATTTTTTCTAGTAGCTTACCTTTCCATCTTTCCAAATCCTAACTTTACTTTGGGGTATATAAATCATCTTTTCTACTTCACAGACTCCCAAATTAACAAACATTTCATCAAACTGAATTATAATCAGTTATAATTTATAAATCATTATAGATTTGCCCTTTTTAGCAAAGTCGTATCTTCTCACTGCTTTCATTCATACCCATTTCAAGCTAATTATGTGTCCTTCCTAAAATAATCTACTAGAGACCATAAGTGAAGTAATCAAAATACATCAACATCTGGCATTTTTCCTAATCATCTCCCTAACTTCATACTTCTGTAGGCAAAAGCCAATGTATAATATAAATAAACAGTTTAATCAACTCTTTCTTAACTATATAAAAATGATTACCAACATCCTCACCCAGGATAAAAGGTTCTCCTTCATGACTCTCTCTTCTCTACCTCAATATATAGATTTCACACTTTGAAGTCTATTCTTTATAGTATCCACTTCTTCTTAAAGCTCAAACTGGTTTAAATATCAAAAGAGTAAGTTCAGGTTAGGGTAAGATTCAGGGTTCATGACCTGAGCTGAAATTAAGAGTCAGATGCTTAACCAACTCGAGCCGCCCAGGGGCCCCTATGTAATTTTTTATTCTTGAACCTTATCCACTATACAATATTTCACAATAGTTGGTTAGCATTGTAGAATGATCAATAATTTGTTATTTGTGTGAGTTTATTTTTAATATTATTAAGAAACATATATATAATATATAAAAACGGATGTTTGCTAAGAGCATTTTTAACTGGAGTGTAAAGACATAAAAATGTGGCTATTCTCTTTCTCATAAACCTTAATTCAGAACCCTAGATCAATTTCTTTAATGATTAACTTTAATCATGTCCCACTTCATGAAAACCCAAGGTAAAAGTTTAATTGCCTAAAGTGTGACTGTCTAAATACCCTGACCAATCTTCATGCTAAAAACATGAAAAAAATATGGATAAAGTATAATGCATGGGTAAGGACAAATATGTATATTCCTTAGAATCTAAACCCAATTAAAGCAGCAGGTCAAAGAGATAAGCAGGGTCTCTGAATCCAGCTTTCAACCTTAGGACAATTACTTCACTCAGATAATCTTGACCTTTGGTATTATGGATAGCCTTGAGTATACAAGCAGAGGAGAGTGTAAGGTCTCATCAGGATGGGTATTACACAGGGAAATCTCCCCAAAATCTAGGATCAAATGGAATGCACCTCCAGCATAAAGGTGAATTATAATAACCACTGACATCACTATTTTCCTCACTCTACAAATTGTCAGAGGAAGAAAATTGCTTTCTTGGACTTACCTTGTCCCTGGATGAAAGAAAGCTCATAACACACCAAGTATAGATACTGAATAAGCAAGTGTGAGACATAGGCAAAATTCATAAGATGTGTTAAGTATAGATAGTAAGTAAGCTTGTAGCCTGAAAAACCCACTATACAGAAAAACAGGTGTATACAGATACTGGCTGATAGAAAGGATGAAATTGGAGTATTATTTATAGATAAAAAGATATAGGAGAATGAAATAACATCTTAAAAATTTCATAGAGCACTGATCACATTATCTCCAGATAGACAGCTGTGTTTCCCACCAAATCAAGCAACCATCAGGAACCTGATATGACCCCATGCATATGAGTGAAATCCTATTTGTCTTTCTTTGACTGACTTACTCTCTAGCTCCATCCATGTCATTGCAAACGGCAAGATTTAATTCATTTTTATGGCTGATATATATACCATATCTTCCTTATCCATTCATCTGTTGATGGACACTTAGGCTGTTTCCACAGTTTGGCCATTGAAGATAATGCTGCTATAAATATTGGGTTGCATACATCCCTTTGAATTAGTATTTTTGTATTCCTTTTTTTATTATTATGTTCAATAGCCAGCATAGAGTACATCATTAGTCTTTGATGTAGTGTTCAATGATTCATTAGTTGCGTATAATACCCAGTGCTCATCACCACATGTGCCCTCCTTAATACCCATCAACCGGTTACCCCATCCCCAGCCCCCTCCCTTCTCTAACCCTCAGCTTGATTCCCGGAGTCCAGAGTCTCTCATGGTTTGTCTCCCTCTCTGATTTCTTCCCATTCAGTTTTCCCTCCCTTCCCCTGTGGTCCTCCATGCTACTCCTTATGTTCCACATATGAGTGAAACCATATGATAATTGTCTTTCTCTGCTTGACTTATTTCACTTAGCATAATCCCCTCCAGTTCTATCCATGTTGATGCAAATGGTGGATATTTATCCTTTCTGATGGCTGAGTAATATTCCATTGTATATATTGGGTAAATACCTCATAATGAATTGCTGGATTGTAGGGTAGTTCTACTTTTAAATTTTTGAGGAACCTCCATACTGTTTTCTAGAGTGGCTGTACCAGTTTGCATTTACACCAACAGTGCATGACGGTTCCTTTTTCTCCACATCCTCACCAACAACATTTCTATTTGAATTTAGCCATTCTGATAGGTTTGAGATGAAATCTCATTGCACTTTTGATTTGCATTTCCCTGATGATGAGTGATGTTGAGCATCTTTTCATGCGCCATGCATATGTCTTCTTTGGAGAAATGTCCGTTCATATCTTCTGCCCATTTTTAATTGTATTATTTGTTTTTTGGGTGTTGAGTTTTAGAAATTCTTTTTTTAAAAAAATATTTTATTTACTTATTTGAGAGAGAGAGAGAGCAAACATGCACAAGCAGGGGGAGGGGCAGAGGCAGAGTGGGAAGCAGACTCCTTACCGAGCACAGAGCCCCACTTCAGGCTTGATCCCAGGACCCTGAGATCATGACCTGAGCCAGTCAAATGCTTAACCAAATGAGCCACCCAGGCACCTTACAATTTCTTTATATATTTCGGATAGTAAACCTTTACCAGATATGTCATTTGTAATTATCTTCTCCCATTCAGTAGATCATCTTTAGTTTTGTTGATTGTTTCCTTTGCTGTGTAGATTTTTATTTTGATGTGGTCTCAATAGCTTATTTTTGCTTTTGTTTCTCGTGCCTCAGGAGACATATCTAGAAAAATGTTGTTATGGCCAATGTTAGAGACATTACTACCTGAGCTCTCTTCTAGGATTTTTATGGTTGCAGGTGTCACATTTAGGTCTTTAAGCCATTCTCAGTTTATTTTTGTGTATGGTGTAAGAACATGGTCCAGTTTCATTCTTTTGCATGTAGGTGTCCAGTATTCCCACCATTGGTTGAAGAGACTTTTTCCCATTGCATATTCTTGCCTCTTTTGTTGAAGATTAATTGACCATATAATCGCAGGTTCATTTCTGGGCTTTCTATTCTGTTCCATTGATCTATGTGTCTAATTTGTGCCAGTTCCATACTGTCTTGATTACATTAGCTTTGTAGTATGACTCAAAATCTGGATTGTGATACTTCCAGCTGTTTTTAAAGATTGTTTTGGCTATTTGGAGTCTTTTGTGGTTTGATTTGGCTGTGGCATCTGTCACCCCATTTATCACCCAGGGTTCATTCAACTGATCTAGCTGGCTAGGCAGGTGTCCCCTTCCTCCCATACTGCTCCATGTGCATCCCTCCCAAAGCTATATGCATGGTGGAGGATGATTTTCTCCAATAGAGGAGGACCATTTTTCAGTCAAGGGTGTATGAGTAGCTGTGTTCCCCTGCTAGAACCTCCAAACAAGCTCTCAACTAACCTTTTATGTGGGGGATCGGACTGTTGTTTAACTGGAAGAGTCCCAACTGTCAAGCTTTTCTTTTGAGATGGAGTTTCTCCCGAAAGAAGTATCTAATCTCCTTACTGGAGGGTAAAAGCCTTATTACTATTTGGTAGAGAAGGCAACTGGAACTCTCACAAAATTTTAACAAATTCCTACAATATTGTTACAATACAGCCCCACCATAAGTAATCCCTGGCCCCTAGGATAAGGATTTCTTAATTTAATCTCTCTAAAGAATAAGTGGAGAGGAGGGACTAAATGGAGAAGAGAGTGTCAGCTGCCCAGCAGTTCAGGATTTGGGTAGAAGAATTGATTCTAAAACTGAGATTCAATAAATGCTCTTATTTGCAGCATCACTTATGCCTCCACTTATAGAGGTTCTTAGCATCTTTAATTCCCACTAATTTCTGGGTTCTGCAGTATGAATCAGCCTTACTCTCGGGCTCCTATCAGGATAGGCTATATAGCAGAGGTTGGCAAACTTTTTCTTAAAGAGTTAGATAGTGAATATCTTAGATTCCTGAGCAGTATGATCTTTCCCAACTACTTAGTTTTATCATTGTAGCACCAAACGATGATAGCCAATGCATAAAGGAATGGGTGTGGCTGTGCCCCAATAAAATTTATTTATAAAAACAGGCAATCATCCTGCAGGCCATAGTTTCAAGATCTCTAAGCTAAAGGTTTCTAAGGTCTGCAAAGTTATTACAGACACCCACCTGCTTTCTAGTTTTCAAAATTTTGTTGTTCTCTTTCTCTTTGCCTCTTAACCTCAACCTTTCTAAGTCTTCTTAATATCAGGTTTAGTGGGATTTTGAGAATGCGTAGAGGAAAACTGAAGTACCAACATAATATAATTTTTCAAAGTATGTGTTCTTGAAGAAAAACTCCTAGAATTTTCATTAGGAATACACTGTAAATATAGATCAATTAGGAAAGAACTGACATCTTTACTATATTGATTCATTCAATACAATGAAAATGATATATCCTTATATTTATTTTGATCTTGTTCTATCATTAATGCTTGGTAGTTTTCTTTTTAGAGGTAATTCATATCTTTCCTTACATGTATCCTTAGTATGTGATCTAAGATAGCCATGGAAGAAAAAAATAAAATAAAAAAGTATAGCCATGGAAGTACAGTGCTCACATCTCCTTGAAGAGAATGCACTATGGGGAGCACAACTGACTGACAGCCCAAGGTTCCACTTCTTTGGTTCCACTAAGACTTTTTCTGCAAGTCTATCCCAGTCAATGCCTGAGAACATCAGGGTATTGTAATAGTGCTGGCCAATTTCTGCCTCATACACAATTCCTCTAATATTTACTTCTATTCAGGGATTCCCCACTGGTCTGGCTTAGACTTTTTTCAGAGTTGTGTTGCTGAATTGCTTCCTATCCAGCCCCTTCTCTCTTTCCATTCCTGGGTGTCAGGTTCATATCTATTCTCATCCATTCCTACTCATTTTAAGATATTTCTCCAAATAAATTTCTTGTATGTATCTTGTTTTTGTGTCTGCCTCTTGAAGAGCAAATGAACAAATGGTGGTTTTTATACTATTATAAATGGTATCTTTAATTTCATTTTCAAATTTTTATTGTGTTTATATAAGTACCATTGATTTTGGTATTATGACTTTACTAGCTTGCACATTCACAAACATGACATCTGTAGGAAATTAAAATTTTATTTGTTCCTTCCTAATCTTTTAACTTCCTTTTTTTGTCACTTTGTTTCACCATTACATGTTAAGAAAAACATGTCCACCATCACAATGTTAAATGAAAATGCTAACAGTTGACATCCTTTTTTGTTCCTGATCTCAGGGGGAATAATTCCAATATTTCACTATTAAGTGCTAACAAATATGTTAAAAGATACCTATTATTAGATTAAGGAAGTGTCCTTCTCACCTTAAATGAGTGTTGAACTTGATCAACTGATTCTTGTGCAAACATTGAGAAGATTTGTATACAGGCAGTCCTCATTTTACAAGGTACTATTGTAAATGAAACCTAATGCATACCAGAGCTATGGCCTCACTTTGTACAATTCTATCATATATTATTTTATATTGCTAAGTAATAAATTCCACAACTTAGTGGCTGGTCTGGGCTCTTTTCAGGACACTTAAGGAAAAAAGTCTGCTTCTAAGCTGATTCAGGTAGTTGGTGGAACCCAATTTCTTACATAGGACTGAAGTCACCATTTTCTTGCTGATTATTGGTGAAGGGTCACTCCTAGCTAATAAAGGTTACTCCCAGGTCCTTTGCATGTGATCTCTATTTAGCTACTATGATAGAAATCTTGGGCGCCTGGGTGGCTCGGTCGTTAAGCGTCTGCCTTCAGCTCAGGTCATGATCCCAAGGTCCTGGGATCGAGCCCCGCATCAGGCTCCCTGCTCAGTGAGAAGCCTGCTTCTCCCTCTCCCAGTCCCCCTGCTTGTGTTCCCTCTCTCCTGTCTCTCTGTCAAATAAACAAATAAAATCTTTAAAAAAAATAAACAATATCTACTTTATAGCTAATATCATACTTAAAAGTACAAAACTAGAAGTTTTCCCACTAAGATGAAGTCTAAGGCAAGGATGTCCTCTCACCACTCCTTTTCAACATTTGTACTGGAAGTTCTAGCTAATGCAACAAGACAAGAAAAGAAAATTGAAGTTATACAGATTGAGGAAGAAGGAAAAAAGTGCCTCTGTTTCCAAATGATGGCCTATGTAGAAAACATGAAAGAATTGACAAAACAAACAAAAACAAAAAAACACCCTCCTGACACTAACAAGCAATTATAGCAAGGTTGAAAGATATAAGCTTAATGCACAAAACTCATTCACCTTCTGATATACCAACAATGAAAAAGTAAAGCAAAATATTATACATTAGCACCCATGAAAATGAAATATTTCAGTTCAAATCTAACAAATATGTACAAGATCTATTTGAGGAAAACTACATACAATCTTCTGATGAACAAAATCAAAGAAGAAAATAAATAAATGACAGATTTAATGTTTCATACATAGGAAAATTCACTATTGTCAAGATTTCAGTTCATCCTAACTTATCTATAGATTCAATGCAAACTCAATCAAAATCCCAGAAGATTATTTTGTGGATATCTAAAAACTGATTCTAAAGTTTCCACTGACAGGCAGAAAACCCAGACTCAGTAACACAATGTTGAAGAACAAAATTAAAGGACCAACACTATCCAATTTCAAGACTACTATAAAGCTACAGTAATCAAAACAGGAAAAGAACAGATAAATAAATCAATGGAACAGAATAGAGTGCTCAGAAATAGGCATACATAAATACAGTCAACTAATCTTTGACAAAGGAGCAAAGGCAATACAATGGAACAAAGATAGCCTTTTTAAGAAATGATGCTGGAACATCCGTTTGCAAAAAATAAATAAATGAATCTAGTACAAACCTTATTTGAGGTTTTCAGGAATATAACTCAAAATGGATCTATAACCTGAACGTAAAATGCAAAACTATAAAACTCTTACTAGATATAACATTGGAGAAAACCTAGATGACCTTGGGTATGGCAATGCCTTTTTAGCTAAGACACCAAAGACACAATCCATGAAAGAATAAATTGATAAGCTTGTTAAAAACTTCTGCTCTGCAAAAGACAAAGACAAGAGAATGAGAAGACAAGCTACAGACTAGGAGAAACTATTTGCAAAAGACATACCTGATAAAGGACTGTTTCCAAAATTAACAAAGAATTCTTAAAATTCAACAATAAGAATGTAGTTTTAAAAAGGGCCAGATATGTTAAGAGATACCTCACCAAAGAAGGTATACAGATGGAAAATAAACATATGAAAAAATGTTCTACATCATATACAAATCCGTAAAATGCAAATTAAAATAACAAGAAGATACCACTACATATCTATTAGAATAGCCAAAATCTGTAACAATGATAACACCAAATGATGGAGAGGAAGTGAGGCATCAGAAATTCTCATTCGTTGCTGGTGGGTATTCAAAATGGTACAGCCACTTTGGAAAACAGTTTGGCAGTTTCTTATAAAACTAAACAAACCCCTAGTATACAATCCTGCAATCATGCTCCTTGGTATTTATCCAAAGGTGTTGAAAACTTAGGTCCACACAAAAACCTGCATATGGATGTTTATAGCAGCTTTATTCATAGTTGTCAAAATTGGAAGTAACCAAGATGTTCTCCAGAAGGGGACTGGATAAAGAAAGAGGTATATCCAGACAATGGAATATTATTCAGTTCTAAAAACAAATGAGTTTATTAAGTAATGAAAATACATGGAGAAACCTTAAATGCATGTCACTAAGTGAAAGAAGTCAATTTGAAATATCTGCATAGTGTATGATTGCAACTATAGATATTCTGGAATAGGTAAAACTATGGAGACAATAAAAAATTAGTGGTTGCCAGGGGTTAGAGATGGGAAGAGGAATAAATAGGCAGAGTACAGAGGACTTTTGGAGGCAGAAAAAATGTACTATATAAGTCAATAATGATGATACATGCCATTATACATGTGTCCAACCCATAGAATACATAACACTAAGAGTGTATTATAATATAAAGTATAGACTTTGGGTAATCACTATGTGTCAATGTAAGTTCATCAACTTTAACAAAAGTACCACTCTGGTGGGGAATGTTTGTAATGGGAGAGGCTATAAATGGGTAGAGGCTGGGAGTATATTAGAAATCTCTATACGTACTATTTAATATTGATGAATAATTTAAACTGCTCTAAAATAAAGTCTTATTTTAAAAAAATGAACTAAAAGGTATCAAGAAAATGATAAAAGGCATACAAGACCACATGAACTAGAAGTAGATAAGTTTAGAAATGCAATGATGGGACTCAGAAAAGAACCAGAATTTTAAAACTCATTTTAGAAATAAATGTTAAACTGGAAGGAGCATAATGAACAGAACAGAAAATGCCCTAAGAGAAAAAGAAGATGAAAATAGATATTTTAAAAATTAAAAAGAAATAAAGTCATTAGAAAAGGAACTAATAATACACTATGGTAACACTAAGTATCTATTCAACAATTATTTTAAATACGTATCTCCAACCTAAAAACAAAAAACCAAATTTTAACTTTATTAAATATGCTTGCAGTTGATAGTAGTTTATGTATAGCAATTCTAAACTATTTTGTGTCTATTAGAATTAAGCTAATGAGTAAAATTATTGATAATGTTGGCAACAAAAATTCACATGGTAGAAGAAGTGAAGTACAATGTAGAATGAAGAAAGGCAGTGCAGAACCACCTGTGTTGGATTAGCATTAAAGGTATCAACATGAATTCATGATATAAAAAATAAACCATTTTATATCCAGTCTGCCAAAATGGCCTAGGAACCATGACACTCTAGTAGCAATGAACACATCCAATTCCCAGATACTGGTCTCCAAACACAATTCCCTACTAAAAAGACTAGGGCTCTTAAGAAAATATTATAGGAAGAAAAATAAGAAGAACACAGAATTTGGGATATGTTAAACAACAGAGCTTGACATTTGCAAATTTCCACACACAGTTTCATTTCTCTACAACTAACCACAAATATCCAACACATAACAACTGTCTGTCATTGGATACATAACCTAACCTCTCAACCAAGTTTAAATTCTTAATGCTTCATCTATAAAATAGAAAATACAGGACAAATTTAAAAGCTCTGCTGTATTAAATGATATAAAGTGGACTGAAGTATGTAATACAGTACTTTACATATACTACACATTCATTAAGTGTTTCCTATTTTTTCCATTATTTTATCTTTTTTTTTTTTTTTTTTTTAAGATTTTATTTATTTATTTGAGAGAAAGAATGAGAGACAGAGAGCACGAGAGGGAAGAGGGTCAGAGGGAGAAGCAGACCCCCCGCCGAGCAGGGAGCCCGATGCGGGACTCGATCCTGGGACTCCAGGATCATGACCTGAGCCGAAGGCAGTCGCCCAACCAACTGAGCCACCCAGGCGCCCTATTTTATCTTTTTTACATCCCCCTGATGCAGCCAATAATCCTCCCTATTACCTCAATATAGCTGCCCTTACTTAGATTTAATAGGCTTCCAACCTGATCATAACATTTCATTCTAAGAATAAAAATGTACCTCCCTGAGACTTCTGGGGAAGATGGTGAAGTAAGAGGATCCTAGGTTCACCTCATCCCATGCACATCAAGAAAACACCCGTATTAATATAAATAACCCAGAAAACAACCTAAAGATTGGCAGAACAAACTCTACAGCTAAATGTAGAGAAGTGGCTACATAGAAGAGGGTAGGAAGGGAACAGATGTGCTTGGGAGCCAAACTGACATGCAGGGCAATAAAAGCGAGGGAGGGATGCCACCATTTCCCTTCCCCACTCCACACTCTAGATACAGGGACACTGGTGAGAACCAGTGCAGCCTGAACACTTTCCACCTAGCTTACTAACAGTGTGCTCTGCCCCGGCACTCTTCTGCAGACCCACCCCTGAAGGAATTTTCTGAGGTGGCTGTAGGTCCCCTCCCAAAGCAGACTAGCTGGGACCTTGCTAACACTGCATATTTCAGCCCCACACTCTCCTGCAGACCCTCTATATCCAACACACCCTTGGCAAGAGTACTCAAAGCAGTGCCACAACTGTGGCAAGCAAACCTGACAGGGGTTAGTACTACCTTAAAGTGACTCCTGCCTCAGGGAGAGGGGAAGAAAACCACACACACCAGTTCGACTACACCCTCAGCAGTGGGCTGGGGGCAGACATCTGGTCTGACTGCAGGCTCCACTCACCAATGGGAGCTTCTCAGGGGACAACACAGGGAAAGTGCCCTGCAGTTCAGTGCTCGCACAGCTCTGGCAAATCCCTGGTCTGACTCAACTCAAGCCCTAGATGGCCTCAGACTGGCCCAGACAACACAGGGACCAAATCCTGCCCCAAACAGGCAAACAGAACCTTTGCAGATAACTGAACTGAAGGCAAATGAGGGTCAGACACAACAGTAGGGTGCATACAACACGCATAGGAGACATTCTGGAAGTGCCAAGTTCTAGGGAACAGGGGACATTGCACTGGAGGGTACTATAGGACCTCTTCTTCATAAAGCCTCTACTTTCAAAAGCAGGAGATGTGGCTGACTTTCCTAACACATAGAAATAGACACAGAGGGTTAGAGGAAATGAGGAGATAAAGGAATATGACCCAAATGAAAGAACGGGACAAATCACAGTAGAAGAGCTAAATGAAATGGAGATAAGCAATATTCTTAATAGAGAATTTAAAGTAATGGTCATAAAAGATACTCGCTGGACTTGAGAAAAGAGTGGAGGACCTCAGTGAGACCCTCAACAAAGAGATAGAAAACAAACAAAAAAAGAACTAATCAGAAATGAAGAACTCAGTAACTGAAATTAAAAATACACTACATGGAAGAAATACTGGACTAGGGGAAGCAGAAGAAAGGATCAGCAACTTGGAGGACAGAGTAATGGAAAGCCAACAAGCTGAACAGGAGAGAGGGAAAAATAATAAAAAATTAAAATAAACTAAGGGAATTCAGCAACACCAACAAGTATAATAACATTCACATTATAGGGATCCCAGAAGGAGAAGATAAAGAAAAGGGGGTAGAAAATTTATTTGAAGAAATAGCTGAAAACTTCCCAAATCTGGAGAAGGAAACAGAAATCCACATCCAGGGGGCACAGACAGCCCCCAACAATTAAAGTGGCAAAAAGTAGCAATAAAGACAGAATTTTAAAAGTAGCAAGAGAAAAAAAATAGTTACATACAAGGGAAATCCCATAAGGCTATTAGCTGACTTTTTCAGCAAAAATTTTGCAGGCCAGAATAGAGTCACATGAAAGAAAAAAAAATCTGCAACAACGAATACTCTATCCAGGAAGGCTATCATTCAAAATAGAAAGAGAGATAAAGAGTATCTCAGGCAAACAAAAGTTAAATTCATCACCACTAAACAGCCTTATATGAAATGTTAAAGGGCACTCTTTGAGTGGAAAGGAAAGACCATAAGCAGGAGTAAGAAAAGTAGGAAGCACAAAAGCAGTAAAATTAACTCCATCTATAAAAATCAGTCAAGGGGTTCACAAAATAAAAGGATGTAAAGTAAGACAACATATACATTAAAAGTTGGAGTGGGGAGGAGCAAAAATTTAGTCCTTTTATTTTATTTTTTTTTTAAGATTTTATTTATTTATTTGGCAGGGAGAGAGAGAGCACAAGTAGGCAGAGAGGCAGGCAGAGGAAGAGGGAGAAGCAGGCTCTCCACTGAGCAGGGAGCCCGATGCGGGACTCAATCCCAGAACCCTGGGATCATGACCGAGCTGAAGGCATCCACTTAACCGACTGAGCCATCTAGGCATCCCAAATTTTGTCCTTTTAGAATGGGTTCAAACTTAAGTAACCATCAACTTAACATACCCTGCTATATGCATAAGATGTTACATATAAACCTAATGGTAACTACAAATCAAAAACTGGTAATAGATATGCAAAAAATAAAGAGAAAGGAATCCAGAAACATCACTAAGAAAGCCAACCAACTAAGATAAGAGAGGAAGAGAAGAAAGGAACAGAGAAGAACTACAAAAACAACAGTGTAACAAGTAACAGAATGACAATAAGTACATACCTATCAAAAATTACTTTGAATGTAAATGGACTAAATACTCCAATCAAAAGACACACGGCGACAGAATGGATAAAAAAGACCCATCCATATGTTCACATCTATATCATTTTAGACCTATAGACACAGGCAGATTAGAAGTGAAGGGATGGAAAAGGATCCATTAGGTATTTAGGTTTATATATAACATCCATTCATGATAAAAACACTCAACAAAGTAGGTTTAGAGAGAATATACCTCAACATAATAAATGCCATAAAAGAAAAACCCACAGCTAACATTATACTGAATGGTGATAAACTGACAGATTTCCTCCTAAGATCAGGAACAAGGCAAGGACGCCACTCTCACCACTTTAATTCAACATAGTTGAATCAAACAAGAAACAAGAAAACTAAATAAAAGCCCTCCAAACTGGTAAGAAAGAGGTAAAACTTTCACTATTCACAGATAACATGATATTATATATAGAAAACCCTAAAGACCACCAAAAATTAGATTAAAGACTACTAGAACTGATGAATAAATTCAGTAAGGTCACAGGACACAAAATCAATATACAGAAATCCACTGCATTCTATACACTAATAATGCAGTATAGAATGAGAAATTAAGAAAACAATACCACTTACAATTGCACCAAAAATAATAATATATCCAGCAATAAACTTAAGGAGGTAAAAGACCAGTACTCTCAAAACTGTAAAATGCTGACAAAAGAAATTGAAGATGATACAAACAAATGGAAAGATAATCCATACCCACGGATTGGGGAAACAAATATTGTTAAAATGTCCATACTACCCAAATTAATTTATGGATTTAATGCAATCCCTATCAAAATACCAACAGTATTTTTCACAGAACTAAAACAAACAACCCTAAAATTTGTATGGAACCACAGAAGACCCCAAATAGCCAGAGCAATCTTGAAAAAGAAGAACAATACTGGAAGAATCAGAGTCTCAGATTTCAAGATACACTACAAAGTTGTACTAATCAAAACAGGATAGTACTGACACAGAAATAGACACAGGGATCAATGGAATAGAATAAATATCTCAGAAATAAGCCCACAATTATATGGTCAATTAATTTTCCACAAAGCAGTAAAGGATATGCAATGGGGAAAAAGACAGCCTCTTCAACAAATGGTGCTGGGAAAATTGGACAGTTACATGTAAAAGAATGAAACTGGACCACTTTCTTACACCAGACACAAAAATAAACTGAAAACTAAAGACCTAAATGTGAGACCTGCAACCAGAAAAATCTTAGAAAAGAGCATAGGCAGCAATATCTCTAACATTGGCCATAGAAACATTTTTCTAAATCTGTCTCCTGAGACAAGGGAAACAAAAGCAAAAATAAACTCTTGGGACTTCATCAAAATAAAAATCTTCTACACAGCAAAGGAAACCATCCACAAAACTAAAGACAATCTGCTGAATGGGAGAAGATATTTGCAAGTGACATATCCAGTAAAGGTCCATTATCCAAAATATCTAAAGAACTTATAAAATTCAACACCCAAAAAACAAATAATCCAATTAAAAATGGGCAGAAGATATGAACAGACATTTCTCCAAAAAAGACATACAGATGGCCAACAGACACATGAAAAGATGCTCAACATCACTTATCATCAGGAAAATGCAAATAAAAACTACAATGAAATATCACCTCAAACCTGTCAGAATGGCTAAAATCAAAAACACAAGAAACAAGTGTTGGTGAAGATGTGGAGAAAAAAGAACCCTCATGCACTGTTGGTGGGAATGCAAACTAGTGCAGCCACTGTGGAAAACAGCTTGGAGGTTCCTCAAAAAATTAAAATTAGAATTACCATGTGATCCAGTAATCGCACTACTGGGTATTTACCCAAAGAGTATGAAACCACTAATCTGAAAAGACATATGCAACCCTAGCCAAATTATGAAAGCAACCCAAGTGTCTACTGATAAATGAATGGATAAAGTAAAAGTGGTGCGTGTATAAACACCACACACACACACACACACACACAATTACTCATCCATAAAAAAGAACGAAATCTTGTCATCTACAACATGGATGGATCTAGAAGGCATAATGCTAAGTGAAATAAGTCAGTCAGAGAAAGACAAATACCATATGATTTCACTGGTATGTAGAATTTAAGAAACAAAACAAAGAATAAAAGAGACAAATCAAGAAACAGACTCTTAATATAGAGAACAAACTGATGGTTACCAGAGCGGAGTTGAGTGGATGGGTGAAATAAGTGAAGGGGATTAAGAGTACTTATAAGCAATGCGTAATTTGTAGAATGGTTGAATCACTATGTTGTGCACCTGAAACTGACTTAACACTGTTAATTATAATTAATTATAATTAACAATGTTAATTATACTGGAATTAAGATTTTTTTAAAAATTAAAAAGTGTACCTCCCTTGCACTGTTTCATCTATATTAGAAGTACCATCACTTTAAAAAATAATAGCATTAATCCTAACAGTTTTCTAAATTTAGGCAATATATGATATCTCAAGTCTGTATATAAAATTTCAAGCAGTTTAAGCGAACAGTTTTCAAGGATGGTGCAAAGTATTTGGGTGTGGGGAGATACTTCTCATGGTTGGAAATAGACATATGAAAGGACTAATCATTTGTACTTTTAGGTTGGGGGAATCCATAGACACTCTCAGAGCAGCTTTATATGTTGCCCAGTTCCTTTCTAGTTTTCACTTTTCCATAGATGAATCCAGACATACTTTTCTGATTCTAGCTTCCACAATTTACTTATGTATTTATTAACTGAGCAAACTATGTTTTGAGCACCTAACATATGTCAAGCACTCTGTTATATACTAGAGATAGAGAAT
The DNA here is from genome assembly GCF_002201575.2 of Neomonachus schauinslandi. Taxonomy (NCBI): domain Eukaryota; kingdom Metazoa; phylum Chordata; class Mammalia; order Carnivora; family Phocidae; genus Neomonachus; species Neomonachus schauinslandi. The sequence continues at coordinate 60,231,383 of NC_058406.1, forward strand.
GTACAGTACATCTGGAGATAGAGATAATTATACAGACAACTGTAATACAGCATGGTGTAAGTGCTCATGATGACGACAGTATGTTATGAACAATGTAGGGGCAAATATCCCAGCCATTTGTCCTAAGCAAACTGGGAGTAATTGGAGGATTTTAAGTTGTTGAATAAAATTAGATTTGTATTTTTGAAAGATTACTATGTGTATGCTGTTGCAAATGTAATTAGAAGTTAACAAGAATCAAAAAAGAAAAAAAAAAGAGTATGTTTCCCATGGAGTCAAATAATGCAGACAAAATGAGTTATAACAATAATAACAATATTTAAAATATAGCAGCTAATAAGAATGTGCTATGCTTTATATTCATGATTTTAATTCCCACAAGCAAAGAGTGAAATAAGTCCTGCTATTAGCCCCTGCTCTCTACCATTCAACATATGAGGAAAGTCGGGCTCAGAGCAGTTAAGTAACGGGTCTAATGGAACAGCATTTTAAAGAAAAAAATAATTCAAATCAGTCTGCCTTGAACCACTGTAATCAATTATTATTACTGATGTCTCTTTCCACAAAGCTCATTCAAATTCTGTTCACTCATGCTAAATTTTCAGAAATTATTTCCAAGCATAAGGTTCTTATCTCATGTTACATGAATATTAGAAGAAATCTTTTTTTTTTTTTAAAGATTTTATTTATTTATTTGACAGAGAGAGATAGCGAGAGAGGGAACACAAGCAGGGGGAGTGGGAGAGGGAGAAGCAGGCTTCCCGCCGAGCAGGGAGCCCGATGTGGGGCTCGATCCCAGAACCCTGGGATCGTGACCTGAGCCGAAGGCAGACGCTTAACAACTGAGCCACCCAGGCGCCCCCCTTTTTTTTTTTTAAGATTTTATTTATTTATATTAGAAGAAATCTTGATTCTAAGAGAAAAACTCAATCTCAAGGGCATAAACTAAAGACAAGTCCCTTTAATTAGATGTTTATTTCATGTAAAATACATACTAAATTTAAATGGAACATATGAGATAGAAATAATATTTTAAATAAATATACACCTATCCAGTAACTGCCTGAAAATTTCCCACATCTTTTATTCCAAATCATTTTATGTGCCCTAACTTGTGAGACCACTCTCTCTTTCACTTTGACCTTGGTTAGAAAACCCAAGAAAAGTCTCTTCCTCAGAAGTTGCAGGTACTATATTATGGTCAGTTTTGCTACTTGTCCCTCTTACTCACTTCTCTTTATCAGGGCTATTACAATCTGTGATTTAGCACATGCAGGCTAATGCAAGAGAACATTTTCTTGGCCTAACCACAGAACGTTGAATATCATTTCAGTGAAACTTCCTAATCTTGCTTTCTCAGGGAATGCCCATTGCCCAACTCTAGATCTATTTAATCCTACCTGTATTTCAGGGCCAAATCTCATTTCTGTCTTGTGAACTCTGCCATTTAGCAATGGAGAATATACTATATGAGAATATTCATTTATTTTTTTCATGTTTGATGTTTGGCACAACTAACACAAATAAGTTGATGGCAGAGTATCCTACCTTATCTCCCCAATTACAATGTTGAGAGATTCTTGCAAGATAAATTTTCTCTATTTGCAAATGCCAGCCATTGGAAAGGAATACAGGAAACAAAGAGAGAGGAAAAGACAACTAACCAAAGGATAAGTAGATTGATGTGGTAGCAGATATTTCAGCAAAATTATCTTCACATCCCCCCAAAATATGTAATCTTCACATATTTCGTGATTTATATTTCTACTGTATCCCATTATATAGTATACAGCTTATATTTCTTTTTTTTTATTTTTTTTATTCTTATGTTAATCCCCATACATTACATCATTAGTTTTAGATGTAGTGTTCCATGATTCATTGTTTGTTCATAACACACAGTGCTCCATGCAGAATGTGCCCTCTTTAATACCCATCACCAGGCTAACCCATCCTCCCACCCCCCTCCCCTCTAGAACCCTGTTTGTTTTTCAGAGTCCATCGTCTCTCATGGTTCGTCTACCCCTCCGATTTCCCCCCCTTCATTCTTCCCCTCCTCCTACCTTCTTCTTCTTCTTCTTTTTTTTTCTTAACATATATTGCATTATTTGTTTCAGAGGTACAGATCTGAGATTCAATAGTCTTGCACAATTCACAATGCTCACCAGAGCACATACCCTCCCCAGTGTCTATCACCCAGTCACCCCATCCCCCCCCCCCCACCCCCCCCCCCCGCAAACCCCATTTGTTTCCTGAGATTAAGAATTCCTCATATCAGTGAGGTCATATGATACATGTCTTTCTCTGTTTGACTTATTTCGCTCAACATAATACCCTCCAGTTCCATCCACGTCGTTGCAAATGGCAAGATCTCATTCCTTTTGATGGCTGCATAATATTCCATTGTATATATATACCACATCTTCTTTATCCATTCATCTGTCGATGGACATCTTGGCTCTTTCCACAGTTTGGCTATTGTGGACATTGCGGCTATAAACATCGGGGTGCACGTACCCTTTCGGATCCCTACTTTTGTATCTTTGGGGTAAATACCCAGTAGTACAATTGCTGGATCATAGGGTAGCTCTATTTTCAACTTTTTGAGGAACCTCCATACTGTTTTCCAAAGTGGCTGCACCAGCTTGCATTCCCACCAACAGTGTAGGAGGGTTCCCCTTTCTCCGCATCCCCGCCAACATCTGTCGTTTCCTGACTTGTTAATTTTAGCCATTCTGACTGGTGTGAGGTGGTATCTCATTGAGGTTTTGATTTGGATTTCCCTGATGCCGAGCAATATTGAGCACTTTTTCATGTGTCTGTTGGCCATTTGGATGTCTTCTTTGGAAAAATGTCTGTTCATGTCTTCTGCCCATTTCTTGATTGGATTCTTTGTTCTTTGGGTGTTGAGTTTGATGAGTTCTTTATAGATTTTGGATACTAGCCCTTTATCTGATATGTCATTTGCAAATATCTTCTCCCATTCTGTCGGTTGCCTTTTGGTTTTGTTGACTGTTTCCTTTGCTTTGCAAAAGCTTTTTATCTTGATGAAATCCCAATAGTTCATTTTTGCCCTTGCTTCCCTTGCCTTTGGCGATGTTTCTAGGAAGAAGTTGCTTCGGCTGAGGTCAAAGAGGTTGCTGCCTGTGTTCTCCTTTAGGATTTTGATGGACTCCTGTCTCACATTGAGGTCTTTCAACCATTTGGAGTCTATTTTTGTGTGTGGTGTAAGGAAATGGTCCAGTTTCATTCTTCTGCATGTGGCTATCCAATTTTCCCAACAACATTTGTTGAAGAGACTGTCTTTTTTCCATTGGACATTCTTTCCTGCTTTGTCAAAGATGAGTTGACCATAGAGTTGAGGGTCCATTTCTGGGCTCTCTATTCTGTTCCATTGATCTATGTGTCTGTTTTTGTGCCAGTACCATACTGTCTTGATGATGACAGCTTTGTAATAGAGCTGGAAGTCCGGAATTGTGATGCTGCCAGCTTTGCTTTTCTTTTTCAACATTCCTCTGGCTATGCGGGGTCTTTTCTGGTTCCATACAAATTTTAGGATTATTTGTTCCATTTCTTTGAAAAAAGTGGATGGTATTTTGATGGGGATACAGCTTATATTTCTATTACATCCCATTATATGAGAGAAATTCAGTGTTTTCACTGATATTTTTAAGTTTAATAAAAGAAAATTATCTGCATTAAACAATGATTAATAAGAACTTTATTGATTAGCTATTTATATGGTGAATTTAAAATAAAAAATAAAAGCATTGATTTAAATTATGCTAAATATTATAATATTGCCATAGAGTATGTGGTATTTTACCTAAAACTAGTTTAAATAGTCTATAAAATACCATTTTGATAGAGAATACAAAAATGTATATTATTGGAATTTTGCCTTATCACCAATTTTCTTATCTATTTTTAATATTCAAATAGTAAAGAAAAGAAAACATACCTCATGTTTTTCCGAACTAAGAAACCACGTATCCATCTTTGAACTATCAAAACTGGTGAATTATGAGCCAGAATTTCATTAATTTTTGAAATAATATGCTTAATATTATTAATTTCATCATCATAGGTTGATCCCTGTATAAAGAAAATATATTTAATATTTATATTTCATGAAAGTATTTCCAAGGAACATTTTAAAACTGCTAGTCTAATAATATAAACTATTAAAATGTTCACAAGTGTCTTGTAGGCATAATAGTTAAATAATAAATACATTTTCATATCTTTCATTAGATAATAATATCAAGAATTAGTAGCACAAAATAATTTCAATTTTCTACACAAAATGCAAGACCCATGATGATAAATTTCTTCATTCTAGATTCTTTTCCCAATCTGATACTATAAATATAAAACTTTGACCATAATCATGTTGATCTTTAAAAGGTGGTGGCATGAATAGGTACCCAATGAAACTCTAAAAGTATTCTGTGGTTTCCCATAGGAAACTGACATATGTTGGATTCACAGAATAATTTACAGTAGTTCAAAATTTTGTTGCAGCTTAACTACAATGTTGGACACTTTTATTAGGATACAGCTCATTCCCATGGAGAGAAATATTCTATAGTGCCTTTAAAGAAATTATCTCTAAGATCTATTCCTGCAAAATTTTAGATTTGGGATCATAGACTCCTTACATCCCACTGATCATTTGACTGGTTAGAAATAAAGCTACTTTACTTATGTTTTGAATGTAAGGATTATACATTAAAAACCTAAAATTTATATTGTTTGTAAGGCACCCACCCTGAAAATTACCAACTCCATCACTTCATGTCCCTTTTCGGCCTATACCCTCAATCAGCTATGTACTGCCAGGAAAAAAAAAAAATCACAAAGCCTTGCAAATTAGTGCTACTTTAGATTTATATTTACAAACATTCATTGCTAATTAGGAAATGCTTTACTTGGCCCTGGCTTGCTTCCATTTCCAACAGGAGCTATTGCAAGTGCTCAGTACTGTTCTCAATACTCTTTAAGCCTTTTCCCTAGAACTCCCTAAACATCTCTTCACAGAGCAAACAGGGTCATAAAGTCTGAACTTGATCAAACAACTCTCCTCCAATCCCTAAACTGAACTATATTGCCATTTAACTATATTCCTATCTATTCTGAGTAGAAATGCCTTCTATTCAATCTTTTTTTTTTTTTTTAAGATTTTATCTATTTGACAGAGAGAGAGACAGTGAGAGGGGGAACACAAGCAGGGGGAGTGGGAGAGGGAGAAGCAGGCTTCCTGCCCAGCAGGGAGCCCCATGCGGGGCTTGATCCCAGGACCCTAGGACCATGACCCGAGCTGAACGCAGATGCCCAATGACTGAGCTACCCAGGTGCCCCTCTATTCAATCTTAAAACAAGAAATATTTCCCTTCCTATCCAAGAAAGGCACTCCATTGCTGTTAAGTCCCATCTCTCTCTGTTTCACTATTATCTTCTACTGTCACTATCCCTTTACTCATTAATATAATGTAGCCTTTACCATCTTTAAAATGCACCCATATAAACAATCACACTTATCGCAACCCTCCATCCTTTGTATTTAACTTTCATTAAGAGCCTAAATTATTGAGATAGAATTCCATATTTCCTGTCCCTACCTTCTCCTTTCCTATATCTCAATCTACTGGACTTTACCCCTACCAAAGTGTCTGATAATTTTACATTGGATATTCCTCCTTCAAATACTTCCCTTGGCTTCCATAAACCACTCCTCCTAGTTTTCCTGTAACTCCTGTTTCCTTCTGGTCTTTTTAAGTTCCTATTCATACCCTGCCTAATGTTACAATGAAAGGATTCTATTTGTCTCTTCTCAATTTGAACACACTCTCCAGATGATTGTACCTAATTCATAGCTTCAATATTTACCTATGTGCTGATGATTCCCAGATTTCTAGCTTTAGGCCTGAACTCTCTCTGTTGAGCTAAAGAACAATATGATCAAACTGATACCCAGTTAAATTCAGCTTTCCCAAACATGAATCTTCCTTCTTAAACTGTTTTCTCATATGCTCTTAGTAAATGGTACTAGTGCCCATAGTTACTTAACTCAGAAGTCCTGGAACCATCCTAAGCTCTTTTTTCCTACGCTTCTTTATACCCAAATGTTGCTAGATCCTGTATATTCAATATCCCAATATCTGTCTGACTTCTCCATTTTCTTCTAATCTCTGCCATTGCTTTATTGCATGTCTTTATCACTTTCTTAACTTGCTAAAAATGTCCTGATATCTGATATAATCCTCATTCCCCCCACCTCCTTTGAATCATAATATGCACTATTGCTAGAGTGAACTTTCCAAAATGCAAATCTGATCATATGGCATCCCTACTTCATATATTTCATGGACACATCACTCAAAGATCAATTACACATTTCTTGACTTGGAACATAAAATTCTTGATCTAGTCCCTTTTTACCTCAATCTCATCTCCCTTTGCCCTACATAAGCTACTTTCCACAATGGCAATATCCAGCCACTTATACCCCTGAAAATTGCCTGATAATCAAACCTCAATGCTTTTTACAGATACCATTCCAGTTTCTTGACTGCTTTTCTCAATTATTTATCTCACTATCTTAGTCTTTTGGAGATTCAACTCTTTCCTCCAAGAAGCCTTTCTTGACATTAATTTGAGTTCAATATCCTTTAATATTATCCTTTGCAGCACTCATTTGTCATACTTGACAATCCTGAGTTTTACCTGAGACCTTTGATCCTAGAAAACAGGAAGGGTTAAGAAATCTCCTCACCCCTTCATTTCAGAAAATGGTATACTCCAAAGAAGCACCCTTCCCCCATATTACTTAGATATTACCCATCGATGCCCCTCTAGTTTACCTATGACAAGGACCTGACACAGACTCTCTAAATTCCCATTGGCCTTTTAATGATTAAACTGCTTTGTCCCCACTGATCAATCGGAGCAAAATGCTTGTTAACCAAATTTTGGTTAAGATCCTCTCCTTCCCCTAGGCCCCTGAACTTTGGCCCTGAGCCACCATATAACTCCTTTAATGGTCCCTCCTGAGATAGGCAACTCCCAAGATAAAACATTCCCTGATCTATGGTCAGATCATGCCACCCCGCTTCATCCTACTTACCCACACCAGTTCTTTCCAGTCTTATTTACTCTTCCCAAGGAAAAAAACCCTTTTTTGACTAACCTTAATGATGTTTGAAGATTGCTGATCAACTAGAGCATCCCCCCTATTGCAATGGCCCTTTTCCCTCCCTTGCAATAATCCTTTTGAATAAAGTCTCTCCTAAGTCTTCATTTGTCTTTTATTTGACAAGTTTATGCTATGACACAATTATTGGTCTATCTTTCCCACTTGCAACATAAACTCACTAAGTTTAACAAATCTTTCTTTATCCTACATCTCTAGGACTAAGTAAACTACAGGTCTGTAACTGGCATTCAATTATTAGTTGACTATTAAATCACTAAGTAATGGTAACTTATACATTGTGATATTTGGTCTCCAAGTTTGATTTGGCATTGTCAACCTATTTTTATAATTCAACTCTTACTTGGCTGCAGTAACATCATACTCCTAATTTTTCTACCTTTTAAATT